>NC_089809.1:43783809-43803809 GCF_029633855.1 Hoplias malabaricus
CGAGGGTAAAGAGCTGGTCCTGTGTTCCACGATGGTGGCAGAATCCGCATTGTTCCTCCTGGATCTGATTTTCTCGAGTAACCCCGCATAGACCTTACCGGGAAGGCTGAGGAGTGTGATCCCCCTATAGTTGGAACACACCCTTCGATCCTCCTTTTTAAAAAGGGGAACCACCACCCCAGTCTGCCAGTCCAGAGGCACTGCCCCCGATGTCCACGCGATGTTGCAAAGACGTGTCACCCAGGACAGCCCCACAACATCCAGAGCCTTGAGGAAGGCTCTGGGCCACCTGGGCCCAGGTGATAGACGAGCCCCCCCCCCAAACTCTACTTCCTCTGTTGGTGGGACAGAGAAGATCCTCAAAGTATTCCTTCCACCACATAATGACGTCCCCAGTCGAGGTCAACAGCTCCCCACCCCCACCATATACAGTGTTGGTGAAAACTGCTTTCCCCTCCTGAGTCGCCTGATGGTTTGCCAGAAACTTCTCGGAGCCAACCGAAAGTCATTTTCCATGTCCTCTCTGAACTCCTCACACACCCGAGTTTTTGCCTCAGTGACAGCTGAAGCCGCAAGCCTCTTGTCTCTTTGGTACCCGTCAGCTGCCTCCGGAGTCCCCCGAGCCTACCAGGCTTGATAGAACTCTCTCTTCAGCTTGACAGCCTCCCTCACCCGTGGTTGTCCACCACCGAGTGCAACCACAACAGGCACCGACAACGTTGCGGCCACAGCTCAGTTCAGTCGCCTCAACAATGGAGGTCTGGAGCATGGCCCATTCGGACTCAATGTCACCGGCCTCCCCAGGGATGCAGTCGAATCTCTGCCAGTTGTGGGAGTTGAAGACCTTGTAGACACTCCTCCACTGCATGGTACCTACTCTACTGTACTTGTCTATACACTGCTTTTCCCCACCAGGTAAATCAGGTTCTGGTTCTGGAAGCAGGTTCTTGTTTAGTGGCTGTTCTCTCGTGGTTCAGAGCGAGTCGAGTAGGGACTAAACCGTGGTGTGTAAACCTTGCAGAGCGCTGATTGTCCAGAGAGAGTTGTCACTCTACGCCACGCAACGCAGACGACCAGCACCAACTATCCATCTGTAAAATCTCCAGCTGCAGCAGAGATCACGTTTGTTTTTATCCGACTCACGACAGCAGCACGTAAAATTACTTGTGCTTACTTGTTCCTGCTCTCCAGTTCGGCGATGAGTTGCCACCGCTGTGTGTTTGTGTCGAGGGAGACAGAGATGTCCTGCGTCACTCCGGCTTCCTGCAAAACAGCAACTGAGTTACTGACAGTTTTTCCTGGACTTTGCAAAACCTGGATTCACCTGAAGGAGAATACAACATATACATCTAACAACCATAACATTACAGCCACTTTTAATATTACACCACTGACCACACGGGTCACGCTGTAGCTCTACAACTACAGGCTGTAGTCAGTCTGTTGCTCTGCATACTTTGCTATCCCCATTTCCCCCCTGTTCCTCAGTGCTCAGGACCCCCACAGAGCAGGTGTGATGTGGTGGTGGATCATTCTCAGCGCTGCAGTGACACTGACGTGGTGGTGGTGTGTTAGTGTGTGTTGTGCTGGTGTAGAGTGGATCAGACACAGCAGTGCTGCTGGAGTTTTTAAACCCCTCAGTGTCTGGACCGAGAACAGTCCACCGACCAAAAACATCCAGCCGACAGCGTCCTGTGTCACTGATGAAGGACTAGAGGACGAGCGACACACACTGTGCAGCGACAGATGAGCTACTGTCTCTGACTCTACATCTACAAGGTGGACCAACGAGGGAGGAGTGTCTCACAGAGTGGACAGAGAGTGGACACAGGGTTTAAAAACTCCAGCAGCAATATACAATTCACATATAGAAAAACAAAGACTGATCTTACCGCTGATGCTCTGTCAGCAGCCAATCGGGAAGCGTATCGAGCGATGAGGTAGTGTTCATCATCCTGGCTGTTACTGCCACTGTCCAACGAGCTGCCAATCAAGAGGAACAGGACACAGTTATTTTCCCTTCAGCGTTTACTGCCCCACATTCACTCACAGGGTTAGCGCTGTAGTTTGGGGGCTGTAGTTGGGGGCTGTAGTTTGGAGGCTGTAGTTTGGGGGCTGTAAGCTGCGGTTGTAGCCGAAACATGGTCAGGACGTGCACAATGTAAGACACTGAAAGTAAAAGCAAACAGTGCTTGAAAAATGCGCATGGAACAGCTTTGACAAACAACAGGGAAAAGCAAAAGTGTAAACACCCAGTGTGGTGGCTCAGGACAGAAACATAACTGGCCCCAGCTGTAGGTTTAACTCGCCTCGGCCGGGACACAGTAGAAACTGGCAAATTAAACTATTTCAGCGTTCACTCTGAGGTTTTAACGAGACTCCTGTGGGAAAGCCTCGCCTCGACATGACACTGCCGCCACCACACTTTACTTTCAGGATGGTGTTTGTGGAGGAACGGGTAGTAAATGATTTACAGAGGTAAAGTCAGCTGACGTTTCTCACAACAACCTGTTAGTTCAGAGATCTATGTACACAGCGCAGTCTAAACGAAGGGTGTACTCACACTAGACGAGCCATACCCTGCCCGAGCATGTCTGACCCCCACAGTCCAGGTCGTTTTACTGGTGACAGTGAAGAAATGGACTCGGACAGGGTTCAGTTGGACTCGGGCACTGTTCAGATGGACTCGGGCACGGTTCAGTTGGACTCGAGGGTGAGTACACCCTAAATCCCAGAGGATCAGATCAGTTATTATCAAAGTAAAAGAGCAGGAGGTGCTTAGCAGAGTTGAGAGTCATTAGAATGAAATTCCTCCAAAGCACAGAAGCTTTTGTTGTTAGAGAGCTGTAAAAGCTTAATATGGTCAACATTCCTTATTCACTAACTGTGAGTTCTAAATAAATAAAGATGTATGTTTCTGTCAGGCGTGGCGTCATGACGGCAAGCATCCTTGATACTCAGATTTATTTCAAATCTGAAAATCTGATGTGATTGTTATGAGCCTGAGATGGTGACAGCGGTTGACAGAAACAGAAATGGCCACTGCATCCACAGCCCCCAGGGTCACACTAACCATGAATGGCTCTTTTGGAGGAGGTTCACATAAAGCCCAATGAGGACATGTTCATCTGCGAGTCTGTCCGCAATATCAAGGCTGTACTGAACCCTGAAACAGTGGTTCACAAACACCAATCAGATCACTGACAGAACGCATACCTGGCTAATAATAATAATAATAATAATAAGATCAAATATGTTATCATGTAATAAGACAATGAAGTCTAACAACCAGTGGAAGCCCATAATCAGCCACTTGAAAAAAATTTGAGATGCAAGAGCAAGAAATAGGAGCAAGAGATAGGAAGTCATTTCGTAATCGACTCACTATTTCATAATTATCACTTATTATTTTAATTATGACTTACACTCTCACAAGTTTGACTTACTCATAATTAAGACTTACTATCTTATAATTATGACTTAAATAGGCTTCCGTAGGAAATAGCGGACTCACTCACTCACTCACTCACTCACTCACTCACTCACTCACTCACTCACTCACTCAAAGTTGACCTATTTATTTCTCCACAAGGTGGTGCTATTCAGTGCTTTGCAACAAAGACACTTTATGTGTTTGTTTCTTTATTAATGCATTTATTTGCCAATCTACTGCAACAAAATACTGAATAATAACCATAAGCTGGACCTGGCTTTCATGAGGAGAGGTTTGTATTACTGTAATAATAAACATTTATACCCTTTCCGACTGTTCCCTGAACATACGGAAACATCTAAAACATCTTAAACATCACTAGGTCAAAGAGACATTGACACTTCCATTAAAGTTTACAACAAAATACACCAGTGATGGTGATGTTTGATATCGCTGCTCAAACGGTTATCACAGACCCACCGACCAATCATCATCCCTCACTAAACCCCGTCTCCCCCCTTTTCTCCAGCAGGGGGAGACAGAACTCACAGTGGAACTGAATTGTGAGGGGCGTTGCCGCACCACATAAGGGTGTGTGTGGATCAATCTGTATCAGCTGTGTTTTAGAAAGCACTGGACGTTATGGGAGGAGTCTTCAGCGGATGGTTCGAGCTGATTGGCTGCGGATGGTGTCTGATTGGCTGCGCTGGAGGAGTCTGTAGAGTCATTCTGACTGAGCACTGCTTGATTAATGGGTTTCGCTTTAGAATAAAACTACACTTATAAAGTTTTCAAATCTATTAACATCTGTTTATTAAGGGGTTATTATAAATGTTTCTAATGCATTAAAGGTCAATAATAAACAGTTATAACACATAGACAGAAAGGGAAACAGTGACCTGCCAAAAAGTGAGCCCACATCGATCTCCAGTTAAACCTCAGATCTCTGGATACTGACCTCACTCTGACATTAACCCTGTCAGCTCCAGCACATATCTGTTAATACATTTAACCATTTATCCACCAGGTTTAATCAGTTGAACATATTTTTATATGTCTTTTATACAGTAATGATAATGTGGTGTGGGCATTAACACGTGAAACGACTAAATCCACATCTTTTACCTTGACATTTTCTGTAAGATATCTAACATAATAATAAAAAAAAGAGCCGTGGATGGTCCCGCCGTTCCTGTACCGAGCCCAGTCTCTAACCATTAGGCCACGGCTGCCCCCTTTCATTATCAGATAAAAAGAGGTCACTGTTGCCCTTTCTATCTCTGTGTTACAAATGATTATCAATGACTTTTAAGTTGTTTACAGCCTAATTAATAACCATGTAACAAACAGGTTTTAAGCCATTTATAAACTTTTATTTTAAAGTGGTACAGATGAATTTGAGGGGTGTCCAGTCCTCTATAAAGACAGTGTGGTGTGGTCCGCACTGATCTACACACAACAGTCAGAGCTACAATAGAGTTACAGAGTTCCCCCGTAGAGGCTTAGTAAGAGAGCTCCGCCCGAAATGAGGTCACACTCTGAACATGGCTGAGAACACTTGCCTTAAACTGATAGAAAGCAGACATCCTTCAACATTCCTGATTCTCATGTGGTCAGCTGTGTTTGGAATTCACAGACGGAGACTTACCCTTTCCCTTTTAGGAGGTCTGGAGTGGTCAGAGCCAGAGGCTTTCTTTGTCTCCCATCATCTTTCACGCTTCTGTTTACATCAGGAGAAGAGGAAAATAGAAAGTCACACACACGCACACACACACACACACAGATAATTAAAAAAACACTCTGGTGTGTGTGTGTGTGAGAGAGAGAGAGAGAGAGAGAGAGACAGAGACAGAGAGAGAGAGAGAGAGAGAGAGGCAGAGAGAGAGAGAGAGAGAGGCAGAGACAGAGAGAGAGAGAGAGAGAGAGAGAGAGAGAGAGCGAGAGAGAGAGAGAAAGCAAGCTGTTAGAGTGAAACCTCACCATAAGGCATGACTGTGTCCAACAGCAGCTAAAAAACCTAAAGCAGGGTCTGGTGTGAAAGTGGCGCCTCGTTTCTGTGCGAGAAATGGATTAAATGACGAACTGTGGGCAAAGTGGATGAGGGCAGACAACCATCTTTATGTAATCAGAGCCCGTGGAAGAGTAAACATCAAATGCCTAGAACACAAACCTGAAACGAATCCACTCTGAACACACTGTGGTGTAATATATAACATAAATCAAAACCAGTTCATGTTTCTGTGTCACACCTGCGCCAGGTCCTGCATGGATGTGAATCATACGCTGAACCCTACGCCGTGGCCTGACGCTCACCTGCTCAGAAGTGTAACTACACGCCACGTTTACACAGACCACAGTGAGAAACGAGAACGTCCTTAAATATTTACTCCAAGGGCACTTCCGCAGGCTACTGAACTGAGTCGACGCAGAAGTGTAAATCGGCCTTCATCGCCGCAGCGATAGATCCAGCAGGTGGCGCTCATCCTTGTAACACAAGTCTAATCTGGATATGATCCTCAAATCCAAGACGTCTGTGGTCTGCCACAACACACAGCTACAGACGGGCTTCATAAACAGACGACCAGAACCGGAGAACTGTGTGGGGACACAGGAACACTGCTGTAGAAGAGCTGGAGACCTTGTTGTTCTGTGTGTGTGTGTGTGTGTGTGTGTGTGTGTGTGTGTGTGTGGAGGGATGGACTGTACACTCACACTCTGCTGGAGTAGGGGTTACTGGACAAAGGCATGGAGTGACACAACATGGATTCATTCCCACTGTTCACCGGCCGGGGAGGCCTGCAACACACACACACACGGTACATTACAGCAGAGAGAGAGAGAGAGAGAGAGAGAGAGAGAGAGAGGGAGAATATAACACATCTAAAATAGAGGAGTGCCTAAGAATGAGAGGAAGGTGCTGGGAAGTGGGGGACACTGAGTGAATGAGAGAAATGTAGTGAGACAGAGACACTCTGCGTCCCAAACTGTGCCGTGTCCTACACTGGAGCGTCTGGGTCACTGTGATGTGCACTGTTATAGGGAGCGGTGTTAGTGAAGGTAGTGAATGATTCGGGACACACTCTAATCACAGTGAGGCAGGATCAGTCTAAACTCCACCAGGGTCTGATAGAAACGACCTCCTGAACCCAACAGCTTCCTTCAGTGACTGTGCTGTTCATAAAGGCCCCCTGCCCCCGGCCCCCTGCCCCCGGCCCCCACCACCAGCAGGGACAGTGGTCTGAGAGCACCAGGACATCTGTACTCTGCATAGTCTCCTCAGAGAAGCTGTGTGGGAATCCTCACACCAAACTGCACTCTGGGTATTCTGTCTACATTAGACTTTAGTTGATATACACAGTGTTTTAAACAGGACACAGTTTTAGACCCAGCTTCAGTGAATGTGAGAGAGTGAGTGAGAGACAGGGCCACTACACTGCTCCTGTTAGAGTGGTACATTCATACACAACACTGTTAATGCGCTGATAGAGTAAGATCCACTTACCAAGTGTCTCTGTTTAGTCAGCAAGAGCAAAAAGAAAGCAGCAAAATGTTAAAACACTGAACACAACTTCTTCTGCAGTAAAAATGCATGACATTAAAACCTCCATCATAAAAGCTCTGGGTTCTCGGAATGTATACATTCTGGGTCCGGAGCCTACCTGGAATCACTGGGCACAGGGTGGGAACACACCCTGGAGGGGGCGCCAGTCCTTCACAGGGCGACACACACTCACACATTCACTCACACACTCACACCTACGGACACTTTTGAGTCTCCAATCCACCTACCAACGTGTGTTTTTGGAGCGTGGGAGGAGACCAGAGCACCCGGAGGAAACCCACGCAGACACAGAGAGAACACACCACACTCCTCACAGACAGTCACCCGGAGGAAACCCACGCAGACACAGAGAGAACACACCACACTCCTCACAGACAGTCACCCGGAGGAAACCCACACAGACACAGAGAGAACACACCACAATCCTCACAGACAGTCACCCGGAGGAAACCCACACAGACACAGAGAGAACACACCACACTCCTCACAGACAGTCACCCGGAGGAAACCCACGCAGACACAGGGAGAACACACCACACTCCTCACAGACAGTCACCCGGAGGAAACCCACACAGACACAGGGAGAACACACCACACTCCTCACAGACATTCACCTGGAGGAAACCCACACAGACACAGAGAGAACACACCACACTCCTCACAGACAGTCACCCGGAGGAAACCCACACAGACACAGAGAGAGTACACCACACTCCTCACAGACAGTCACCCGGAGGAAACCCACGCAGACACAGAGAGAACACACTACACTCCTCACATACAGTCACCTGGAGGAAACCCACGCAGACACAGAGAGAACACACTACACTCCTCACATACAGTCACCCGGAGGAAACCCACGCAGACACAGGGAGAACACACCACACTCCTCACAGACAGTCACCCGGAGGAAACCCACGCAGACACAGGGAGAACACACCACACTCCTCACAGACAGTCACCCGGAGGAAACCCACGCAGACACAGAGAGAACACACCACACTCCTCACAGACAGTCACCTGGAGGAAACCCACGCAGACACAGGGAGAACACACCACACTCCTCACAGACAGTCACCCGGAGGAAACCCACACAGACACAGGGAGAACACACCACACTCCTCACAGACAGTCACCCGGAGGAAACCCACACAGACACAGGGAGAACACACCACACTCCTCACAGACAGTCACCCGGAGGAAACCCACACAGACACAGGGAGAACACACCACACTCCTCACAGACAGTCACCCGGAGGAAACCCACACAGACACAGGGAGAACACACCACACTCCTCACAGACAGTCACCCGGAGCAGGACTCGAACCCACATCCTCCAGGACCCTGGAGCTGTGACAGAGACTACCTGCTGCGCCCCTGTGAGGCCCTACAATGTTCACATGATGTCAGTAAATATCAGAAAGCAAACATTTCTGTCACCAGCAGAGGGGGCAAATCCTCCCCAGAATTTAGTTTGAACCGCCCTGACCCCTCTGACGGTCCTCTTGTGTTTGCTCACCTTATTCAGTTGTGCTGCATGGCTCTGCTGGCCGTGTGGGCGTTTCTCTGGAGGCGTGAAGACAGAGAAAAATATGCTGCGAACCAGACGAGGTCAGTCTGCTGCCGTCTGATCGACTAAGAGCAATGCGGCTGCTGCATTGGTTTCAGATTTGAGAGTGGAGAGGCTCATACCTGTTCTGTATTATAGTATGTTCAGTAGTTTCCTACCCTCGTTACATAGTATGGTCTCTGCAGTGCTGAGAATGGAGTAGCAATGACAGAGGTCAGGGGAGCACTGCAGTGATTTTGAAGCTGTAATTTTAAGGTCAAAATACTAAGCCTGGGATGATTGGTGAAGACGGTGGGATTGAAATCCTGGGGAGGATTTACCACAGAGCGAGTTGTAGCAGGTTACTGTGCATTGACCTCACGTTAAAGGCCTAGCATTAGTTCTCATTGAACTGTGCCCTGGAAGCTCTTAAACCTTGAACAGAGCCTGAGAGTTACTTACACAACATGAGCCAGGTTCAGAGGCTTCTCCGGAGCGTCAGGGAACACGGGCAGGAGCGGCTCGCGGCTGGAGGCACAGCTCAGAGACTTACTCAAGGCGTTGGACAGCTTCTTCGCAGGAGATTTCTGGAAGATAGTCACATAGAAACTGTCCATTATCTGTAACCGCTTATCCAATTTTAGGGTCGCGGGGGGTCCAGAGGGGTCATCGGGCGCAAGGCGGGAATACACCCTGGAGGGGACGCCAGTCCTCCACAGGGCAACACACACACCCATTCACTCACACCTATGGACACTTTCGAGTTGCCAATCCACCTGCAACGTGTGTTTTTTGGGCTGTGGGAGGAAACCGGAGCACCCGGAGGAAACCCACGCAGACACGGGGAGAACACACCAACTCCTCACAGACTGTCACCCGGAGCTGGAATCGAACCCACAACCTCCAGGCCCCTGGAGCTGTGTGACTGCGACACTACCTGCTGCGGCACCGTGCCGCCCAGAAACTGTCCTTTTTCTCTAACTAAATGAAGCATGTTAGTTAGCTGAGAAGTGCTGTGTTGGAGCATGCAGATGCCACATCATAAAAACATGAGCCATGAACAAAGGACATCATTTAAATATCGTTTAAAAATCTAAGAAAACCCAGTGACACTCATTCATCAAAACTCAGCACGGTCTGATTCTAAACCCAGCGCTCTCAGCTTCTACTGTCATCTCTCTAATCAAAGCCCCGTCCGGTTCGAGAGCGTGTGGATCTCAGCCCAACAGTTTAACACCACCATCAGCACCAGCCACAACAATAAGAACAGGAGCTAACACTAATAATGTGTTCAGTCCAAAAGTGGGTGGAGTTATGTTTCCACGTGCACTGATATAAACACACGCTGCTCCTCCTCCACGTTCCGTTTAAAGACGTGTTACACTGCTTTTATTTCATACGACTGACTCCGCCCACAAACTCCACCCTAAACACAGTGGGTGGAGCCACAGCATTTAATCCACTGCAGTAACACACTGTTTACACCGTCACACACCTCCATCACACCATTCTACCGTCTCCAACCAATCAGCACGCTCCGTTTGCTCCACTGTTCATTTCCTCCATTCGCCCTCAGTTTAACTCTATACAGTTTGGACAGTAGGGGGCGCAGTGCACTCACCGCTCCACCTCAACTCCTCCTATGAGGAGCCTCTGAACTACTCTCAATCCTTTCTTTGGTTCACTTAAGAAACATCTTTATGTAAATTATATGTTAATTAATTGCTGGTGGGCGGAACTTAGTTTCAGGAACTGAAGCTTATTCATTAATTGTGTGCAGACCTCCACTGTTTTTTTTTTAACATCCTACAGAAGTTACACACACACACACACACGCACACACAGACACACACACACACATACCCAGGACGTGTATTCCTTCATCTGGTGCTGGTTGCTGTGGGAGCTGGAGGCATGGCCCTTCCAGAAGCACTGCTGACAGAGCTGATAATTATGACATTGTTGGCAGCGGTAGCGAAATCCCATCATGCTTTGGCTGTGGCAGTAGGAGCACTCCACTGGGTGGAAGACTAGAGGAGATGAGAGAGAGAAATAAGGAGCTAATGCCACAGTTTTTTTACGTTCCTCTGCTTTTTCATTTGGTTTTAATTGTGTCCAATTCCCAATCCTTATGTCTCTCTTTGTTTCGTACAAGATTCGCACTGAACTCGTCTTACAGCCGCGCCCACGGCTCCCAAACCACAAGGCCCCGGGCTTCAGGCCACATCCCACATCTGATCCCAGCCCTGCGGCTTCCTCCAGCCACTGTAGTCCATGTTTTTAATCAGCACAATATTCAGGAGTCCATCACACACGAGCTACAGGACAGTTCCAGCAAATTCCACTGAACACTCTCTTACAGAATCCAGACTGGAAACATCCAAACACAGACCTGCTACATGAACCGGTCATGGACCTGCTGCGACAGTTACCATCTCCTGCAGGAGTTTGGGCACCCCAGGTCTGTGAACCCAGGTGACATTATCCCAGACGATGTCCCTTTCTGCTGTCATTTCATCTAATTATTTGTTTTCTTCCTAGGTTTTAATCATCTCCTGTTCCTACTTCAGCCTGTGGGCGAGGGGCGGTGCAGGGGGGCGGTGGGCGAGGGACGGTGCAGGGGGGCAGTGGGCGAGGGTGGTGCAGGGGGGGGTGGGCGAGGGACGGTGCAGGGGGGTGGTGGGCAAAGGGCGGTGCAGGAGGGCGGTGGGCAAGGGGCGGTGCAGGAGGGCGGTGGGCGAGGGACGGTGCAGGGGGGTGGTGGGCGAGGGGCGGAGCAGGAGGGCAGTGAGCAAGGGGCGGTGCAGGGGGGTGGTGGGCGAGGGGCGGAGCAGGAGGGCAGTGAGCAAGGGGCGGTGCAGGGGGGACATATGCTTCTTCAGACACACCGCTTCTTTACAAACTGATTCTAAATGCAAAATCTACTGCCCATATCTGTCACATCACACTGTGGGCAGCCGTGGCCTAATGGTTGGGGCTTGGTGCTGGAAGGTTGTCGGTCCAATCCCCAAAACCGACAGGAACATTCCCGGCTGAGGGGCCTTTGAGCAAAGTACAGAACCCAAAACTGCTCCCCGGGCGCTGGGGCTGGCTGCTCACCGCTCTGGGTGTGTGTTCACAGCCCCTAGTTCAGCAGTGTGTGTGTGTGAACAAACCTCACCGTTTTCTACGCTAGCGAGCCGATGCATGAGGGGCAACCAGACGAGGCACTGGGCAGGAGGATCAGACATGAAGGCGTCCAGAAACATGTTCAAGGAAACCTGCTTCTGTAAAAAATAAATAGAAAGAAAAAGTTCACAGTGAAACCCTTGGTCTTTTATGAACAGATCTGTGTTTAAGATGCTGCTGCTGGATTATCTGCTGTTGCTTTGTACCAGCTTTATGCACCTATCCACGTCTTCAATCAGGTGTGTATTTGGTTTTATCTGGATGGTGTGGGTTTACCTGGGGAGTGGGTGGTTTGTGCTGCAACTAAAGCTGGATAGGTGAGTGTGTGAGTGAAGGTGTGAGTGAGTCGCTCTGTGAAGGACTGGCGCCCCCTCCAGGGTGTGTTCCTGCCTTGTACCCAGTGATTCCAAGTAGGCGCCGGACCCACCGCGACCCTGAACTGGGTAAGAGTTACAGACAATGAATGAATGAATGCGTGAATGTTATTTATTTGGTAAAAGACCAATAAATGTGCAATAAACCAAATAAGACCTAGTCAAGGGTTCTTGTCAAAATCGCTGGTCCTGTCTCGCTTTACTTTAGACTCAGTCTGGACTCTGTCTCCCTCAGCCATAGCCTTGCACTTGTCTTTGACCACAGCCACATTTACAGAGAGCAGGAGAGGACCTGCTGGAAAGGGTCATAACATTCCTCTCCAAATCCAACTGTACCTTGAATGGTTTTGTTTAATTAATACACAATTCTAAATTCCTCTTTTACCAAAAAGACGAGGAACCTGTAAAAAGTAAATGGCGAGTGTCACTGACCTGCTGTGTGAAGCACGTTCTGGTGGTCTGGTCAGTGTACGCAAAGGACGGTCCCTCAAAAACCACGGCTGGCAGCTTGAGCGCCTCCTTCAGGAACTGATCAAACTGTGAATAAATCATTATCCCCCTGGAATCTGAGATCTGAGAAAACACATCTGGAGAAAGAAACACAGGAAGACTGTAAAACTCACTTGCTCCCTAAAGGTCTATTAAACATCTGTCCAGGCCAGGGATGGCCAACCTATCGGACGAAAAGAGCCAGAAAAACTCATTACCCCCAGGATTTACACAAATTTACCTGCAGACAACCGCTATACTACAGCCCCCACAACCTCTGACAATCACACACCGAGACTCCAAGGGTTTGGGATTTGACCCCTCTTCACTATCCCTTTCCTTTGGCTTTATTCCGCCGCTCTCGCTGTGAACAGAGGCGCTGCAGCAGGTTTTTGGAACCAGACTCTGAAAATAAGCCGATATTTCAGAGCGATATCTACCTGATGTTGCAGGACTGCGAGGAAGAAAGAGGTCTTTATGATAGAAATAGGGTCATTTTAGACCAAAGTCGACAGAGGGCGCTGTATCCAGATCTGTGCTAAACTCTTCACCTGGCAGTGGCTGTTAAGGAACTGATTATGTCTGTGAGTAACATAACTGACCAGTATTCGGATCTGCTGGTAATGAACGCACAGTTTTTATAAAGGTGTGAGTGAAGGGAACGTCTGACTGGACACCGGACGAGGTCAAGGTCCTGTTTAATAACGGAGAATGACTTTCAAGGAAATGACAGTCTGTGTGACCTCATCAGATTATGATAAAAAGACACATTTAGCTTCTTAGTTTAAAGCGTCATCAATCAACATTATTTAAAGGAAATGGATCTGTCCAGAGGGAGAATTCAAGGTGCCACTTACATCTTAATTTGTCTGAAATCTTTCCCCCACATAACGTAGCCAGGGCCATCTTCACCAAAAACACAGACATCTTTCCTTGGCCGTCGCTGCAGGAGAAAAGAGATACGGTTTTCTCTAAAAGTACATTTCTAATTATGTGCTACATGAAGTTTATATTTAAACACCTCATGCAAATCCTTCTGTTCAACATTTCCAACGACCACAGTCACAGTGTGTGTGAGACAACACCAGCTGGGGGTAGCTGTGGACTAATGGTTAGAGCAGAGGGCTTAGGGCAGAAAGGTTGTTGGTTTGATTCCCACGAGCAGCAGGAAAACTGGGGGCGAAGGAACAGCACTGTCCTCCTCCTCAATCCACGGCTGAGGGGCCCTTGAACACAGCACAGAACTCACCCCTGGTGCACTAGTGTGTGTGTGTGTGTTCACAGCCCCTAGTGCACTAGTGTGTGTGTGTGTTCAGTGTTCACAGCACCTAGTGCACTAGTGTGTGTGTGTGTGTTCAGTGTTTATAGCCCCTAGTGCACTAGTGTGTGTGTGTGTGTGTGTGTTCACAGCCCCTAGTGCCCTAGTTTGTGTGTGTGTGTGTTCACAGCCCCTAGTTCACTAGTGTGTGTATGTGTCCTCAGCCCCTAGTGCACTAGTGTGTGTGTGTGTGTGTGTGTGTGTGTGTGTTCACAGCCCCTAGTGCACTAGTGTGTGTGTGTGTTCACAACCCCTAGTGCACAAGTGTGTGTGTGTTCACAGCCCCTAGTGCACTAGTGTGTGTGTGTGTTCACAGCCCCTAGTGCACTAGTGTGTGTGTGTGTGTGTTCACAACCCCTAGCGCACTAGTGTGTGTGTTTGTTCAGTGTTCACAGCCCCTAGTGCCCTAGTGTGTGTGTGTTCACAGCCCCTAGTGCACTAGTGTGAGTGTGTGTACAGTGTTCACAGCCCCTAGTGCCGTAGTGTGTGTGTGTTCCCAGCCCCTAGTTCACTAGTGTGTGTATGTGTTCTCAGCCCCGAGTGCACTAGTGTGTGTGTGTGTGTTCACAGCTCCTAGTGCACTAGTGTGTGTGTGTGTGTCCACAACCCCTAGTGCACTAGTGTGTGTGTGTTCACAGCCCCTAGTGCACTAGTGTGTGTGTGTTCACAGCCCCTAGTGCACTAGTGTGTGTGTGTATGTGTGTGTTCACAGCCCCTAGTGCACTAGTGTGTATGTGTGTGTTCACAGCCCCTAGTGCACTAGTGTGTGTGTGTGTTCACAGCCCCTAGTACACTACTGGGTGTGTGTGTTCACAATCCCTAGGGCACTAGTGTGTGTGTGTGTATTCTCAGCTCCTATTGCACTAGTGAGTGTGTTCACAGCCCCTAGTGCACTAGTGTGTGTGTGTATGTGTGTGTTCACAGGCCCTAGTGCACTAGTGTGTGTGTGTTCACAGCCCTTAGTGCACTAGTGTGTGTGTGTTCACAGCCCCTAGTGCACTAGTGTGTGTGTGTGTGTTTGTGTTCACAGCCCCTAGTGCACTAGTGTGTGTGTGTGTGTATGTGTTCACAGCCCCTAGTGCACTAGTGTGTGTGTGTTCACAGCCCTTAGTGCACTAGTGTGTGTGTGTGTGTGTGTGTTCACAGCCCCTAGTGCACTAGTGTGTGTGTGTGTTCACAACCCCTAGTGCACTAGTGTGTGTGTGTTCACAGCCATTAGTGCACTAGTCGGTGTGTGTGTTCACAGCCCCTAGTGCACTAGTGTGTATGTGTATGTGTGTGTTCACAGCCCCTAGTGCACTAGTGTGTGTGTGTGTGTTTTCACAGCCCATAGTGCACTAGTGTGTGTGTGCTAACAGCCCCTAGTTCACTAGTGTGTGTGTGTGTGTGTGTTCTCAGCCCCTAGTGCACTAGTGTGTGTGTGTGCATGAGTTCATAGCCCCTAGTGCACTAGTGTGTGTATGTGTTCACAGCCCCTAGTGCACTAGTGTGTGTGTGTTCACAGTCCTTAGTGCACTAGTGTGTGTGTGTATTCTCAGCCCCTATTGCACTAGTGTGTGTGTGTTCACAGCCCCTAGTGCACTGGTGTGTTCACAGCCCCTTGTGAACTAGTATGTGTGTGTTCACAGCCCCTACTGCACTTGTGTGTGTGTGTTCACAGCCCCTAGTTCACTAGTGTGTGTGTGTGTGTTCACAGCCCCTAGTTCACTTGTGTGTGTGTGTGTGTGTGTATATGTGTTCACAGCCTCTAGTGCACTAGTGTGTGTGTGTTCACAGCCCCTAGTGCACTAGTGTGTGTGTGTGTGTGTATGTGTTCACAGCCCCTAGTGCACTAGTGTGTGTGTGTGTTCAAAGTCCCTAGTGCACTAGTGTGTGTGTGTGTTCACAGTCCCGAGTGCACTAGTGTGTGTGTGTGTGTTCACAGTCCATAGTGCACTAGTGTGTGTGTTCACAGCCCCTAGTGCACTAGTGTGTGTGTGTTCACAGCCCCTAGTGCATTAGTGTGTGTGTTCACAGCCCCTTGTGCACTAATGTGTGTGTGTTCACAGCCCCTACTGCACTAGTGTGTGTGTGTGTGTGTATGTGTTCACAGCCCCTAGTGCACTAGTGTGTGTGTGTGTTCAAAGTCCCTAGTGCACTAGTGTGTGTGTGTGTTCACAGTCCCGAGTGCACTAGTGTGTGTGTGTGTGTTCACAGTCCATAGTGCACTAGTGTGTGTGTTCACAGCCCCTAGTTCACTAGTGTGTGTGTGTGTGTGTTCACAGCCCCTAGTGCACTAGTGTGTGTGTGTGTGTTCACAGCCCCTAGTGCACTAGTGTGTGTGTTCACAGCCCCTAGTGCACTAGTGTGTGTGTTCACAGCCTCTAGTGCACTAGTGTGTGTGTGTTCACAGCCCCTAGTGCACTAGTGTGTGTGTGTGTGTGTTCACATCCCCTAGTGCACTAGTGTGTGTGTGTTCACAGCCCCTAGTGCACTAGTGTGTGTGTGTGTTCACAGCCCCTAGTGCACTAGTGGGTGTGTGTTCACAGCCCCTAGTGCACTAGTGTGTGTGTGTGTTCACAGCCCCTAGTGCACTAGTGTGTGAGTGTTCACAGCCCCTAGTGCACTAGTGTGTGTGTGTATGATTTCACAGCCCCTTGTGCACTAGTGTGTGTGTGTGTGTGTATGTGTTCACAGTCCCTAGTGCACTAGTGTGTGTGTGTTCACAGCCCCTAGTGCACTAGTGTGTGTGTATTCACAGTCCCTAGTGCACTAGTGTGTGTGTGTGTTCACAGTCCCTAGTGCACTAGTGTGTGTGTGTATTCTCAGCCCCTATTGCACTAGTGTGTGTGTGCTCACAGCCCCTAGTGCACTATAGTGTGTGTGTGTGTGTGTGTGTTCACAGCCCCTAGTGCACTAGTGTGTGTGTTCACAGCCCCTTGTGCACTAGTGTGTGTTCACAGCCCCTTGTGCACTAGTGTGTGTGTGTGTGTTCACAGCCCCTAGTGCACTAGTGTGTGTGTGTGTTCACAGCCCCTAGTGCACTAGTGTGTGAGTGTTCACAGCCCCTAGTGCACTAGTGTGTGTGTGTATGATTTCACAGCCCCTTGTGCACTAGTGTGTGTGTGTGTGTGTATGTGTTCACAGTCCCTAGTGCACTAGTGTGTGTGTGTTCACAGCCCCTAGTGCACTAGTGTGTGTGTATTCACAGTCCCTAGTGCACTAGTGTGTGTGTGTGTTCACAGTCCCTAGTGCACTAGTGTGTGTGTGTATTCTCAGCCCCTATTGCACTAGTGTGTGTGTGCTCACAGCCCCTAGTGCACTATAGTGTGTGTGTGTGTGTGTGTGTTCACAGCCCCTAGTGCACTAGTGTGTGTGTTCACAGCCCCTTGTGCACTAGTGTGTGTTCACAGCCCCTTGTGCACTAGTGTGTGTGTGTGTTCACAGCCCCTACTGCACTTGTGTGTGTGTGTTTACAGCCCCTAGTTCACTAGTGTGTGTGTGTGTTCACAGCCCCTACTGCACTTGTGTGTGTGTATTCACAGCCCCTAGTGCACTAGTGTGTGTGTGTGTGTGTGTTCACAGCACCTAGTGCACTAGTGTGTGTGTGTGTGTTCACAGCCCCTAGTGCACTAGTGTGTGTGTGTGTGTTCACAGCCCCTAGTGCACTAGTGTGTGTGTTCACATCCCCTACTGCACTAGTGTGTGTGTGTGTGTGTTCACATCCCCTAGTGCACTAGTGTGTGTGTGTTCACAGACACAGATGGGTTAAATGTTGAAGACACATTTCGTTGTACAGTGACAAATCATTTCATTTGATCTAAGTGGACTACCACAAACCCTTTTTCAGAAAAACTGGGGACGTGTGTCCACTGGAGTCCAAATGTATATTCTGGAGATGAGTTTGTGTCCGCGGCAGCGTTTACGGCTGGTGCTCTCCTGTGTAACAGCAGCGTACAGAACACTGTGGACAGTAGACTCTGAAAGACCTTACCTTTAACTTTGTGTGACTCTCACAAAGTTCGGCCCAATGTGATGACCCTCTGCTGCAGAGACTGACCCTTCTGTGGGTGCTCCTTTTATTATTCACTCCCTTTAATGCTCTCCTGTTTATAGTGGAACGCTTCAAAGCTGTGGAATTGTAACATTCTATAAACTCTTTGCTTTTATTTCCTTTTCATTCTGACTTTTTTGGAGCATGTTGTAGGCGTCTGGTTCTAAATGTGTTTAAATTTACTAAATACAGTCGAGTTGTTCAGAGACAGCAGTTGGAAATCTTTTCTTTTGTCATTAAATAAAGCTTCAGGAGAATGAGCACAGAACAGATTCCTGTTTTTATCGTGTTTTATAAAACCTCCAAACTTTTCTGGAAAAGGGGTATGTGTAGGGCATAGAGACTACCACAAACTCACGGGTCGTAAGCCGCCAGCAGGAAGCTGAGCAGTGTGGAGACTGACTGCTCCTCGTTGATCTGGTGGGTGGTGGGCATGCGTTTGTTCAGCTGGTGGAAGATGGTAGAGAGTATGGCTTCCAGTTGAGCCTCGGAGAACTCCGTGCTGAGGTCCATGGCGTTCAGGCCGTTCTCCCGGAAAGCTTCGATCACATTCCAGATATCCACCAAATGCACTACGAGCAGACACACAGGCCCTTACTCGTCACAGCAGCTTATGATGTGAAAACAGAGATCTGAGAGCAGTTGATGATTCAGCTTCTGTGTAAAATAAACTCCGCCTATCAGTGCCTCATTTACATAATTTCTGCAGTGAATAAATACAAAGATAGAGTTCAGAGGCTGTGAGCCAGTTCATAGGTGGAGTTGAGGTGGAGCGGTGAGTGCACTGCGCCCCCTACTGTCCAAACTGTATAGAGTTAAACTGAGGGTGAATGGAGGAAATAAACAGTGGAGTAAACGGAGCGTGCTGATTGGTCGGAGACAGTAGAATGGTGTGATGGAGGTGTGTGACGGTGTAAACAGTGTGTTACTGCAGTGGATTAGAGGCTGTGGCTCCACCCACTGTGTTTAGGGTGGAGTTTGTGGGCGGAGTCAGTCGTATGAAATAAAAGCAGTGTAACACGTCTTTAAACGGAACGTGGAGGAGGAGCAGCGTGTGTTTATATCAGTGCACGTGGAAACATAACTCCACCCACTTTTGGACTGAACACATTATTAGTGTTAGCTCCTGTTCTTATTGTTGTGGCTGGTGCTGATGGTGGTGTTAAACTGTTGGGCTGAGATCCACACGCTCTCGAACCGGACGGGGCTTTGATTAGAGAGATGGAGCTGATGGAGGTCAGAGCGGTCGGGAGTCTGTGTGTAGTTTAGGGTCAGATCTGAGAGATACAGCGTGTGGAGCCTGTGGCTGTAAATGCTGCAGTTCACACTCACAGTTACATCTCTTCTGAACAAATCGGAGCTTGCTCGCTGTTCTGTAGGTGGAGAGCCTAATGGAGTCCAGCTCTTGCGCCCCTGTAAGATCAGAGAAGGGTTCAAGCTCTTTAATAAGCAGCAAAACCTACAGAAAACCATGAAAACACCAGAGACTGCCCTTCATTTCCATTTCCTACGCTCCTCCAAATATTACACAGTGCAGTTTCTGCAGTGCTGAGCCAGGATTATCAAAGACAGAGGCTGTATTTTCCTTGTTACAGCTCAGTGTGATGCTCCAATGATTCTGAAGCTGTAAACTGAAGGTAAAAACACAACCTACTGTTCCTTTAAAAGGGGTTTGTGGTTGTGATGTCAGAGCTTCTGATTGGTCTAACACATTTGCTCCTCACTTGGTTAGAGCTCTCCCCTCGTCTCCACAGTGGAACACAGTTCTGTTTCTTAATGAAACGTCTGTGACCTGCTTCGGTCCAAACCCCACGAGCCCCACAGCAGTGTTCTCCCCCTGTGTAAACAGCCCCTGTTCAGAACGCCCGCTTTCAGCACCTGTTCCTTTAAATGATAATGAGCCGCTCGCTGTTCACCCCGACCCCGAGCGACTGAAACAGCAGTCAAATAAACGAAGGGTGGTCTCTGATACTTGTGAAACTCACGCATCTCTGCAAACAGCTGTCTCCTGTCTGCCATGGTCTTGCTGAGATGGTCCTCAGTCGCGCTGCAAAACAAAACAACACACGGAAA
>NC_089809.1:43808809-43811309 GCF_029633855.1 Hoplias malabaricus
CTTCACTCGTCTTTGTAACAGGGAGCTGTAACTACTGAGACTTTTGAACTGTCAGAAAGAGAGAATAACAATGATAATAACAATAAGAGCTTATTGCTTTACACACGACATTAACATTAGAGCAGATCATGTTAAATCTAACAACTCTCAAGAACCAAATGGTAAACAGCCAGCGTTTAGAGAGATCTTAAATTCACATAAAAAGGGAGTATATTTACTGAGGAAAATCATCAATAATCTTACACCTCTGTGAGAGGAAAGACATGAACCGTGAGATTATGAAATCAAATCAAATCGAATCAAATCAAATTGAATTATTTCAGTGACCATTGTGAGTTTTTCTTTCTTTAACAGAAGTTTAACAACAATTTTATCCACTTTTATGGCTCTGCACTCCAAGAGCCATTTTGTCGAACGAGTAAACAGACTGCATCATGGTCTATGTACGCTGTGATGTGTAAGTGTCTCGTGAATATGGGAAGCCAAACGTTGCACATTGTCAGCTTTTGTATTGGTCCTTTATTCACATGCAGATATATTCATAATCAGAGGCGTAAACACGTCATATTTTACGTCTGTACACGCAATATTTTTACTTGTCAAGGCGTTAGAATTAAGACGATTTTGGCCCCAAATGCAGGCCATACAGGAGACAAGGCTCTCTCCGTGGCGCAGTCAGTCCGCACGGCTGCTCACACACATCAGAACGAGCTGGGATTGTACACACTGTGCTGCCAAAGACACGCGTTTGCTTCTGATTACCTTTAATTTAGGCCTTTTTCTGAACTGAGAACATGGAACTGATTAAGACTTTCAGCTTTATTCAAACAGTAAACACACGTCTTGTGAACCTATGACCAGGGACCTGTTCTCCTGCTGCTCGTGGGAATCGAACCAACAACCTTCAGTCGACCTTTCTGCACTAAAACAGTACAATGTTTGTCAGAAAATAAAATAATGAATGTTTACAACAAGCATCACATCACTGTGTGTAAGGTTTAGTGTCATATCCTGAGAAGTACACTATGTAGGGAGTAGGGCACCTCTAAGTGCACACTGCAGATTTATTTAGTATACTCGGCTTTCACACTACACACTCAAACCCTAGTAAGACTTACACTCACTACTCACTGTAAAAGTACAGCTACCTTGTTTGTACGTTCATTATCTGCTCTATCAGCTCTATTCCCATAAAGAAGCACTTGTCTACCTGTTGCTCTGCATACTTTCCCTTCATCGCTTCAGCGCTCAGGACCCCCACAGAGCAGGTGTGATGTGGTGGTGGATCATTCTCTGGGTGGGTCTTAAAGTGAACATGCACCGAGCAATGGATTTATTTATGATATGTCCACTTTAATAAAAACTCAGCACATGGCTCTAACCCTGCCTCTGAGACCCCTCTGAGGAGGACAACACAGTGAATATTTAAGGTGTTCTATGACATTCTATGGTTTATATTTCAACACTGAGTGGTTCTGGAGGAAGAGAGAGTGGGGTGTTCTCCCTGTGTCTGGAGTCCGGCTGCTGGGGGCTGCGCTGGTCAGAGTCTACCCCGGTGGAATGGGAGGGGTGTGTAAAGAAGGGCTTCCGGCGTGAAACCTGTGCCAACTTGACTGTGTGATTTGGCTGATCCGCTGTGGCGCCACCTCATGGGAGCAGCCAAAAGTGCAACAACAACAATTAATGCAGCGTTTCTCAAAGTGCACATCATCAATGACTGCACTGAGCCACTCTCAGGTCATAAACGTTATACATACGTCTACTGCACTGTACTGTTCATATTGTTCCACTGCAGTTATTATTGTTCACACTATGGTTCCAGGCAGGTGGGACAGTGGGACAGGTGGAACAGGTGGTACAGGTGGAACAGGTGGGACAGTGGTACAGGTGGAACAGGTGGTACAGGTGGAACAGGTGGGACAGTGGTACAGGTGGAACAGGTGGGACAGTGGGACAGGTGGAACAGGTGGGACAGTGGGACAGGTGGGACAGTGGGACAGGTGGTACAGGTCGAACAGGTGGTACAGGTCGAACAGGTGGGACAGTGGTACAGGGGAACAGGTGGTACAGGTGGAACAGGTGGGACAGTGGGACAGGTGGAACAGGTGGGACAGTGGGACAGGTGGAACAGGTGGGACAGGTGGGACAGGTGGTACAGGTGGAACAGGTGGAACAGGTGGGACAGGTGGGACAGGTGGGACAGTGGGACAGTGGGACAGGTGGGTGGTACAGGTGGGACAGTGGTACAGGTGGAACAGGTGGGACAGGTGGAACAGGTGGTACAGGTGGGACAGTGGGACAGGTGGGACAGTGGTACAGGTGGAACAGGTGGGACAGTGGTACAGGTGGAACAGGTGGGACAGGTGGAACATGTGGGGCAGTGGGACAGGTGGGACAGGTGGAACAGGTGGGACAGGTGGGACAGGGGGGAGAGGTGGTACAGGTGGTACAGTGGGACAGGTGGGACAGGTGGTACAGTGGGACAGGTGGAACAGGTGGG